>NC_135265.1:95399782-95432282 GCF_051311805.1 Agelaius phoeniceus | reverse complement strand
AGGTACCAATTTCATTCTTGGTATCCTTCTTGTTGTATTCTTCTATAAAATATTTGCTGTATCCTTAAGGGACATTAGAGTTTTTCTTTATGTTAAGGCTGTAAGGATATCTATAACCAAAGGGTCAATGCAAAGAACAATCAGAGAATTCTAGACAGTGTAAATGTCTACGCAAAATTGTTCAATACATAGAATTTGTATGGAAATTTATTCTTTCAGGTAAACTAAATATATTGTAAGTATGGGAATATACTTGAAAGAATAAATCTGGGCAGTTGTCTTATTCAGTCATTTAAATAACTAGTTTTTAATTTTAAGGAATTTTTATCATAGCAGCAGTTTGGCTTAAAAATGACAACAGATTATTTTGAAGTATTCTGAAAAACAGCTTGCAAGTATATGACGATGCTAATTTCTTATTTGAACATTCAGACATGTGCTTGTCAGCTGATCCTTATACATGTAGACAAGATACTAGAACTGGAGATGGCAGATTTTTTGTGATAGAAAATTCACCTTTCGAACAACCGCCACCAATACTTTGGATTTTGTGTGCTATATTTTATAACGTGTAGAATGTGCAAGGTGTGCATTCTGGTTGCAACCTCTATTTATAGATGTGTTTTCATGTTGTTGATTGACTATATTAATTTTGTGTCATAAATTAAAACTAGTCAATAATGGAAACAAGACTTGTAATTATCACTCTTCAGATTTATATGTGGCATATTAGTCCAATTTTTAGTTTAGTGATTTGTTTAGGGCTCCATCAGTAGAGGTTGGAAATCCTTCTCTTTGTGGGAATACAGTATCTAGGATAAATTTCTAGCTTAGTATACTTGCTACTTAACCCTGAGCTCCATTTAACTGATTATAGATTCAGTATTTTCACAAATACCAGACTTAAAAAAAAAAATCCAACCATAACTTATATACCTATCCCCCTGTATTTCTTGGAGCAGGCCTGCTACCCAAACTCCATATTTAATCTTGAATTTGTTTTTATTTTTATTTTTCGTAGTGTTTCATTTCTTGGTTTGCTCATTTGTTCACCACAGTGCTGCAGCACTAAGCATTTTATTTTAGCTGATGGACATTTTTTTTCTTCCATGGCTATTATGTCTCTGTGAAATTTAAAGCTAATATGAAAAAGAAGCTTCCTTTCCATTCTGAAAAAACCTAGAATTGACTTAATTATTTTAGATTTCTAGCATTTCTATTTCTCGGTGAATTAGAGTGGAATACAGGATTTCTTTATTATTGTGAGTGCAGTGCATGATGCAGGAAAATAGCCAAGTAGAATCCCTCTAAGCTAATAGTCACAGTGCTGCTTATCATTGTCTCTGTTTTCTTCTATACAGCAGGACCAGTTTTGACCACCAAAATAATTAGTAACTATGTGAATGTCTAGATTGGTAGTGTAATTTTTTTGCTTTTTAAGATAAGCCATAGTTTTAGTTAATTTTTTTAAATGATTTTTTTTCCTGATTTAAAAATACTTGTTTCATACTTGGGTTTTGTGGGTTTTTTTGTTTTTTTTTTTTTTTTTTTCTTTTTTTTCCTCCTCCCTCCAAACACTATTATTTAAATGTACAAAATGAAAGGTAGCGAACAAAAAGAATGAATAGCTTCCAGACTGGGCTTGATCCAAAGCCCAAAAGAAGTATGTGAAAGAGTATGCCATTGACTTTCATGACACAGGACTTGGGCCATGATGTCCTACAGACATGTAGTAAGACTTTTAAAGTATTTTCTTAAATTTTAAAAATCAATTCTTTATTATTTGCAAGTAACCTCTATTACTGAAATAAAAATACATGAATTCAATGCAAAAGTGTGAATGTGAATTTTGACATCCAGTTTTCAAGTGCTAGTGTTTGTGTTTTGGTTTGTTTTTAAGTAAAAATGTCTTTAAATTATTATTTATAGGTAAGACAGTAAAAGAGACCAAATAAAAGGAGAAGCTCTTTGCGAAATGGTTAATAATGGTCTTATTGGCAAATAATCACTATTGCAAGTGTCATAGTTACAGCTCAGCTTTAAAGTATATGAATTTAAAACCTAACTATTGTGACTAATATTTATTTCAAAGTACAGAATGTGTCACAGCAGTAGGGCATCCTATTATTAATGCAATAAACTCTTGCTGTAGTAATTTTTGGTATGAGGTTGCTGTGCTCAAGTTCACAGCTATATAAAAGTAACAGTGAAACATGCCTTTTTTCGGCTGGATCCTGCTGTAACATGTGAAATGACTCGTTCCCAGGAAGAGCCATATGGACAAGTTGTTCCATGTTAAACTTACTACAGTATAACTTGGAGTTGGCCTTGTATGCTATAAAGTCTCTGGTTAAAACACCAATTTTAAAGAGTGTTTTCAATTCTCTTCTACCTTTTTGAATCAAATCAAGGCAAGGCATGGCTTTTCCAAGTAATGTATTCAGGTTGGAATTTCTTTATTTGAAAGAGTTCATGAATTCTTACCTGCTCTTTCATCACTATGATGCTGATGCTTTGCAAGGATCATGTCTGGGTCTTGCTCTATTTAAAATATGCTTTGCACTGCATGCAATTGCATACTACATTACATGAATCTACCACAGTTTTTTTTTCTCTGATGGTGCCAGCTTATACTCCAGATCTTAATTTCACTGAAGGAATTTGCATAGATCCCACTTACTTCATATGTAAGAGTAAAAGCTGCAGAGGAGTCATGTTAATGCAGGCAGATTTGTGCAGAATATGATACATAGAAAACCTAACATGTTTTCTTCATATTTCCTTTGTTTTTTACCCTCAAAGAGGCACCTGCTGCTGCAAAGGGGCATTGCAGTAGCTCCCAAATCAGGAACATTCACTTACTGTGCTTGCAATAGATTTTTTTTTTTCCCTACTCTGAAAGTCACTCCTGAAAAGCCTTTCTGAAGTAAAAGAACACACACAAGAATGATATTTCAGGGTAATCTCTTTTTGCCTTAGCCACTGGTAGGTGAAAGGAAAAACGCCTATGCATTTTCAAAACAAAATTAAAAAACAACCTTTTCTGATAAGTTTTGCATTTTATGTGGCCTTTTTTCGGAGAGAGGGAATTCCCTAGCCTCAGTTTATATTTACTAGAATATCGGTAGCTTGTGTAGCTTGAGTTCTGTCCTTTTTGTTTTGGCAGTGTTTTCCAGTTGAAAAGAAGAGTGAAGTCCCAGTACTCTGCGTTTTCCAAACCTCTAGTTTGTAGTTGTACTTATCATCAATATTGCAGGCCCTGACACTCTGCAGCACTGTCACTGTATATACTGTGAAGGCAGTAAAAATGAGCACTAATCAATCTTTCAGGGAGAAGCAATGAGCATTAGAAGGCCACTATCCTGTGACTAAACACACCCCTTTTATGGAGTGTTGGTGCTAATAAAGGACAGCTTATTACTGAGGCAGAGACCAAAGCTTGGGTGAGGTCAACCATGACTGGCAGTCATCAGTCATTCTTAATGATACTTTTTCCCGTGCTTTCTAAGGGATTCTGAGCAGAGTGCAAATCATTCGGGGTCATCCATAGTTCATGTACCCACAGATGGCAAAGGTTTTGAAAGACTTTAGTTTAAACTTGGGTGTCTTTTTTTTTTTAAACGTTACTCAAGTAGGCAAAAAACCTCAAACAAAACAGATTTTTGCTCGTTTGGAATGTTGTATTTTCTTTCACTCTAATAGATATTTTACACACTAGAGTGCTTGTGCATTATAAAGAACTACATAAATTTATTTTTATGACGTCTGTCTTCTTTAATTATTACCTTTGATGTCTATTGGTGACTAAAGAGAGCTTAACAGGATTTCTCTCCCTCTTAAATTTCGCAAAGTGAAACTCAGCCAGTCCCTGACAGATGTCTGTTCCTCACCTTCAGGATTATTTTATAAATCCCTTTCTGATGAGCGGAAGTGTCAAATCAAGGACAGGTCATAAAGTAAAAGTATAAACCTTTTAAAGGGAGACCTTGGTAATATATAAACATTTTGCACACTATCTGAAATTTTATGGACTTTAAAAATGATATTTTAGCAATAGGAAGGCAAAAGTTTAAAACACCAGGCAGTGTGCCCATGTTTTTAAATACATGCCATTCCCTTGCTCCTTGTCTTTCTTTCTATAGTCATATTTTACATGTTTTGAGAAAATAGCTGTACTCTCTGTAGGGGCTGTCACTAAAGTTTGGGTTTCAAAGAGTCTCCCTATTTCATTTACTTTGAAATTTGTGCTCTTTTGAGTCGTTGTTTTTAAATTCCTCAATTAAGCACTCTCTGCACCACCTTGATGTTGGTGAGTGGGTATATTGCTGCTGTGATCTAGACAACTGCTGTCATTTTCAGATGGTTGAGATTAGCTGAGATTTTACTTGAGCGAAACTGTTAGTTTATTTCTAAAAGCTGAGGTAAACTGGATTGTTTTTTGGGTCTACTGAGAAGTCCACAGCACCATGCAAAGACATATTTTACAATAGTACATTACTTTGTAATGCAAAAATCCTGATGGCAGGTTGGAGGGCAAGGGAATGTGTGTGGTTAAATGTATATGCATACATTTATGCATTTGAAAGTATAGAGACTTTAAAAATTGACTGTAACTGGTGGTGTATTTTTTACAGTTACAGATTACTTTTATTTTCCTATTTGTACTGTTGAAAAGCCAAGCATGTACAGCATATGTAAACTGAAGAATGCACTTTCGCTTGATTAACATCAAAAGCTCATTTCTTTCCTGGTGTGTCTGTACAGCACCGAGCAATATAGGACCTGTCCCATGTAGAAATATTTAAAAGTTTCCATATTTTGTTGCATAAAGTGGTAACATACTGAGGGGAAGGGGAACAAGGTAAATACTCTTTTTAAAGGTCAGAGGGGTTTTTTTCTGCAGTGTTTTGTGGCTAGGGAAGTTGTCTGATTAAGTCCTTCATGGGTTGATGATGTGAATGTTTTCTTTCCTTGTGTCTTTTTTGTGTCTTGCTTAAAATCTCAAGTCAGTTGTGTGATACCACAATTAACACGCCACGTCCGAAGCTTCAGCAGAGTTAGACAAGTTATTGGTGAACCAGTGTGCATCACTGGAAATGATGTAAAACATATGGAAATTACTGACTGACAAACAAACATTTATACAGTGTTCAAGCTGATAGCAGTGCTCATTAAGGCCTGAACTGGGGAGGCCTGTTGCACTTCTGTGAGCCCCCATCCCCCTGATGCTCTCCAGTAATTGCTGGTGAAAATACAAGTGATGCTAGAAGGCAGCTTACCTGGTGCGAGGAGCCTGCACCAGCAGCTGGCTTCCTGTAGGCACAGTGCTAGGTCAGAACCTGGCACTGCCCTTCATATAAGAAATATCCCTTTTCTGGGCTGTGTGTATCACATGAGACTTTTAATTTTCAGTTACGTGGAGTTGTGGATGGTGAGGAGGAGGTGTGAGAGCATCTACATGGGGAAAAAGTTGGTGAAACTCGCATCCTGTCACCGCTGGCTTGCGGGCCTGCAGAAAGGCTAGGCTAGCCTTGTAGGTCAGCTGAACGTGTAGGCGAGACATTTTAGTGCTCTGTGGTGCTAGTTGTCTCCCTGGTCAGGGAACAAAAGTCACCTTTGGGTTCAGTGTGCGTCCTGTTCCCCTGTAGGCAGAGTATAAACAAAAACCCAGAGAGGTTCTATGCTTGCATCTCAACAAGGTGATGCGTGAGTTCAGCCTTTCACACGGGCGTAATGCTTGGATTTAGATACTGCATCCCTTCTCCCTCTCCTTCCCCCTGCCACCCTGTATCCTCCCTGTGTTTTTAGATGTTTGGTTTTTTTCTTCCTATCTGAAATCCTTTATTTTGTCTTTACAGTCTGGTTGAATAGGAATCGTTTCGTTTATGCAGCTTTGTGCTTTTTCTCTACAGCTTGTATTTGCATGAATGTGTTGCAGCCTGATGCGAGTTCATTCGATTAAATAAAATGCTTAAATTGTAATCCGTGCAAAACGATCATATTTGAAACACTTGATGTCTCGGTGAGAATCCATTTAATAGTGATCAGATTTAAATGATTTAACACAGTGGTGGTGGTGGGAGGTGGGGGAGGGAAATAGAGTTTCGAGACATTCCTGTATATAAAAAAAAAGATTAAACCAAATTCAGATATGTCTCTCTCTCCGCCTTCCCCCCCCCCCTTCTTTAAGCAGTCAAAAGATATACTGTATCCCCAGTGAAAGGGTGCTTTCAATCCAGTTATCCACTTTACCCAGTCTCAGTTTCCAGAACCTTCCACACCCCCCCTAGTTAAACCACTAAGCCTTTGATTCCTTCCTGATTACACTATGCAAGACATCTATCAAACACTGTCTTATCTGTTTGTAAGGCAGCTCAGGCCTCAGATTTAAGTCATGGGTTTTGGCTACAAGTTGGAGTGTGATTAATAATTGACTAATGTAGCTTTTATTTATCACAGGCTAGCACATTTCACCATTACCGAGTTAATTTATGTTAAGTGTAAGCTGTCGCTCAATCTGTTTTTCAACTTTTTTTTTTTTTTTTTTTTTTTTTAAATCCTAAGTCTATCTTTCACTTTTTGAGAAACAAAATCCTTACACAGGGCACAGTCTTACTTGGTGCCAAAAAGTTGATTTCCTTTTCAGCGGAGCCATACATCACCGGCCCTCCCAGCTGCAGTGTCAGCCCCTGACAGAATGACATGTGTCATTTATCAAAGGGGCCAGGCCGGGCCTTGGGAAACGCACACGACAAAGCCTGAGAGAGTTCATTTCGCAGTCCCCTCCTACCCTCTGCGAGCCTCTTGCCAGGAAAGCCTGTGATGTTTCTGTCTTCGCAGCATTACTGTAAGTCCTTCAACCTTCACAGAATTAACCCTGGCTGCCGCCACTGCTGCCGCCAGACCTCCCCAGTGCCGCTGGACCTCCCCCTCCCCCGAGAGCTGCGATGCCCAGGTGCCATCCCAGCCAGCCCATGTGTGGCAATAATGTGCATCGGGCTGCTCCCTCATCCACTCACCCATTCCTCCTGGAAAGAACTCTTTTTTTTTTTTAATTCCCATATATTGTGCGCTATAAGAATTAAAGTCCTGCGTTTTTCTACGGCAGGACAAGGTCAAAGACATAAAGAATAAGGTAATAAAGCATTTCAGTCATGAAAAAAAGGGTAGCCACTGTCCTGTGCACAGGTAGGGATTTGTGTTTCATGTGTGGCCGTGGATGAGACGATCAGAGAGTCTTCCTTCCACCTTCCTGTTTAAAATTTCCTTCTGGTTATTGTGAAACCATGTGCTGAAATAAATAGAGCAGGTAGTTTCTCTGCATGCCACTTCACAACATCTGAGCTGCATAGCACCAGCTTAGATGAACTGAGCTGGTAGGACTCACCATGCTCCTCCTGAAACTCTATCAGCTAGAGGGGGCAAGGTGAGGAGAAGGAAAAGTTGATAGCATTTAACAGGGAAAAAAGTAATCTGCAGACCTCAAGGTGTCGCTTGCACTGAATAGTTTAATTTCTGTAATGTAGTTGCCTCGGTCCTGCAGCCCAGGAGATGACAAAGGAGTTAAAGCAGAAAATGATCTTTTGCCAAATGAAGAGCATATTTCCAAAATATAACAACGTTTCCTGAAACAAAACTTTTGTTTGTCTGCGTGCGTGTGCAAATGTGTTTTGAGTGGCTGAATTTAAATCTTGATCATGTACAAAGAATATGAGAAAGTTATTGTCTCCTCCCCTCCCCCCACCAAATCGCTCTTTGTACTTTGCATAGTTCCAACCACACTGAAGTTATTTACAGCATCAGATATCATTTAAAGAGATAGCTAAGGAGACTGTAGCCTCAGCTAGGAACTTTCCAGAAAGGAGTCCTATAAATTAGCCATTGCTCAGGAGTGGCTGTTTTCTAGTCAGGGCTGGTCCTTTCATTTGTCTACATAAGGCTAATTTATATTTGCAGCCAGATGTGGGCTGACAGCCATCACTCAGAGCTTCCTTCCCCCACTGTTAGGAGGTCGGGAAAACAGTCACGTTTCCCATTTTACAGAATCCCCATCAACATTATTGAAGATGGATGTATCTTTAAAGCAAAGATTGATTGTGGATATCGGAGTTATGGTGTCATTTATCATAGTGAATATTATTTAGACTTGGATTGTACAAGGCTGTAACTTGAGACACAGCCAGGGGAGGGACAATCTGGAAACGAGGATCCATGAACTTTAATGGATGGATGCTTTTTCAAAGCTCCACTCACTATAGCATGATTTACTTTTCTTACAGAAAGGAAACAAGCATTTCAGTTTTAAAGGGCCAGCATGCCGTCTTGTCCTCTTTAGTGGGTCCTTCACGGAGGCATCCGAGACTTAAAGCTGAAACAATAAATAGTGGTTGTGTCTGAATGTTACTTGTATATAAGTGCTTTTATGCTAAACATATCTAGGTGCACTTGAGACTCCTGTTTTTGCGAATTGCACTGGTTATGCTCTCTGTTGAAGGGGTACTGTGGCTGAAGAATGCAAAGTATTGATTATAGGATGCAGTGATCTGAAATTTCAGAAGATCCAATAAATTGCATTACAACTGGCATTGTTACTTTGACAAGTTCATCTCAGAGACAAAGGGCATCTAAGCTACATACTCACTGCTTGAGGCATCTTAGAGAAGTAGAGCATCCACTAAATTGTGCGCGTATCTGGTGGAGCATCAACTTTCTTAGTTGTTGAGAAATGCAGTAGACTTCAACAACTGTTTGCATGCTGTGCTTACATTCCACTTTTATGTAAAATTAAGAAATGTAGTTCGAGATCTTGCAGGTGGACACATGCCTCATATTTTCAGAATATACATTTTGGAAAACTGATTGCAACCCTGCTGAAAATCTGAAGGCATGGCTCAGCTAAGTGCTATTTCTAATTTAGTACCACCAGCATGCCAGTTTGCTTGATGAATTTATTAGAATGCTTCATCCTTTGGAACTTGACTTTTGATTTTGTTTTGCAAATTAACTAACTTGAATTCAGAAAATGCTCAACTAACTTCAGTTAAAGGGAGAAGTTCCTGAAACTGATAGCATAGGTTTAGATACAGTGCAAGCATGTGACAAGCATACTTTCCCCACATATTCTGTCAGCTCAGTCCCACCTTGAAACTTTCTTCCCTTAGCATTATTTCCCCAATTACATTGTTCAGGTAACCATCTGCTCCCCAGGTGAAATTGCTCATCTTCCATTTCCATCCAATTTCTGATTTTCTGATTTCCACTGGTACCTTCCATTTCCCACTGATGCAGTTTTTGGAGTTCATTTGCATGCCTCTGATCATAACTTGGGGTGCCTGGTGACCTGCCCCACTTCAGTGGGTCACGTATCACAGTTTGGGAATGACTGTGTCATGTGACAGAATTGCACTGGACAGCAGTTTATTCATATGGGCTGACACGTGTCTACTTAGAGGAAGGTAGTAGCATTTACCAGACTTGTCCTTGATGAAATCATCACATACTATAATTTAAGGCAGCACTTCCCCAAGGATATACTAAAACTTGAACCAAACTATCTTCTTTTTGTTTTTTTTTTCCTTTAAACAAAACTAGAAATCACTTTGCTGTCATAAACCAAATTCAGTACAAGAGTTTTCATATGAATAGTCAAGCTCAAGAGTTTTTTAAAAATCCAAACAATGAAAGCAATTATGAACATCTGTTTTTGAATGCATATGTATTCTGTACATAACAAACAGAGAAATCCTATTATCTAGAATAATAAAAGGGAATTTCCCTTTCTGTCTGAACACTCTCTGGGAGGAATATGGCCTTCCACTTAGAATCCTGATTTGGAGGGTTTGGATTTTTTTTTTCTTTTATTAATGAAATGAAAATGAGGATATCTTATTTTTTTCCACTTTTCTTCCCCCCCCCCCCCTCTATTTCTTGTAGCTGAGATTTCAGTTTCAGGGACACTTGTATAAATCCTGGGAATCTATTTTTACACCTGTGCAGCTGAGATCAGAATGCCTCTATGAAGGCCTGCTATATTTACTCATACATAAAAAGTATTTTTCTCTTGCTTGAGAAACATACAAAATGTCGTCAAAGAGGAAGCAGTTTATCAAATTCATATTAATCACAGCATCAATAATGTTGACCGGGGTCAAGTCATTACACTAAATATATTGTAACCATTATTAATGCATGTAGCCCAGTGCCATAGCTATGATATAAGACTGCTGTTTCCTGATTAAAAGCTGTTTGGTGATGCAGAGATTCAATACAGATTCTCCCTGCCTTGTGGTGACTGACAGTAGCTTCTGGTATTCTGCTTTCTTCTGACAGTGGAGTATATTAATATGAACACACCTTACAGAGGGGGCTACAAGAAGCGCAGAATGCAGAAAACAAAAGTGTCTAATTTCAACAGCCACAACTGTGCATCCATAAGGCAGCCAAATTTATCATGGCACATTATGGAGTGCAGCAAATGTCATGAAAACCATTGTTTTTTAATTTTTTTTCCCTGAGAGTCTGAATGAGGTGATTTATGGTAGTTATCCATCTTAAGGGTCATCCATCAACTTTTAGTTGCTAGGCAATCAAACCAACAGCTGTTTGCTTTGAATCAAGTTGAAAAGTTGTCAGTCATCACATGCAGGTATGACCTTAGCGGTTAAAAACATTATCATGCATGTAAAATTAAAGAGACAAAGTCCTTGTTCGCTCTTTCCCATAGTGTGGCTTGTTACTTCCCATGAGCAACATAGGTAGCACCGGTCCCAAAGCTTTTATTTAAGCAACATTTTGGAAGATCATGGTGACACATGTGCTGGTCACTGCATCTCAGAAATATCTGTGTGCTCATGTAGAAGTTCTTTGTAGAGGAAGAGTTTGTAGCAGGGCAGTTTCTCAGATGTGACATCAAGTTAACTAAAATAGAACTTTTTGAACTCAATCTCATTGGCACATTTAGAACCAAGGGTAGATCTTGAGAAAAAACTGCTGTAAGAGGCTACAGTTTGGTTGAATGGTGCACATGTTGCTGCTGGGGTAGTTAATGGGGCAATATTTAGTGTAAACAATGCTAGGAAGCTCTTTCCAGATGGAGTTCTGAGCAGCCTGATCTAGTGAAAGGTGTCCCAGCCCATGGCAGTGAGGTTGGAACTAGATCATCTTTAGGGTCCCTTCCAACCCAAACTATTCTATGAATTTGTGATTCTGTGATTCTGCTGTTTTACTGTGTCCTCTTAGAGTGGGTCTAGGGGACACAGTGATGAAACTTCCTGAATTCCATGTACACTCTTCCACCATGTTTGTTACTATAAACAGACCAATATCACTTGTGGTTTGGAGGCATTGTATTTGACAGTGAAAGAATGACCTGATTATAATATGAGAACATGAATTTGTTTCCATTCCTTACTTCTAGTCTTCTCTTGAAATTGCTTGCAAGAAGTTATTTTAATTGCCATTTGGTTCCACTGACTGCCATTCCCTGTTAGACAACTTCAAAATGACTGACATATGAAGTGAGCTGGATTCTGCAAGAGATTCTAGAAAATACTGAAGAAGATTGGAGGTAAATTGTTGAGAGGACAACAATGCATGTTATTTCAATAAACTATACAGTTGCCAACTTACTGTTAGTTCCTGATACTTGGAAATTGCATGCATCTCCCGTGCTGTAATCTTGAGCCACAGAGCTGCTGGCAGATTGACAGAGATGTAGCAAATGGTCAGAAATGCTCTGTGCAGAAGTGGAAAGGGGAAGGGAAGTGAGCCATTTTTGGGAAAAAGCTGCCTTCGAGCCATTTTTTACCAAATGTAGCCAGAGGACTACCTTTGTCTATTGATTGAGTACTGATGAAATATGAGCTGCAGCTGTGGAGGTGGAAGTGTTCTGCAGAGAAAATACTTGTTGCCATGGGTTTTTCTGAGACCTCAGGCCTTTCTTCAGAAAGGTGTGTCTTACCTCTCCGTTAATTCAGACACGCTTGCAAACCTGAAGCCAGTACCTGACACGTGGTAGTTGTTGATAAATCTTACTTTCCTGAGACAGTATATCTTCCTCTGCTAACCTGTGCGAAGCAGTAATTGTCTTGTCTGCTCAGGGATTCTGCTATGCGCTAACTAATCATGGTAAGAAAAGACTCTGTCCTCATTTTGATAAATCTTTTATAATATTTCAGATTTTATTTACATAATTACCCAATTGTCTTTGTCCCCTTAACGTCTTTGACTTTCATTTGTGTATAAATTTGGCTGTGCACCTATTTAGATGTCAGTGAAGCTAATAGTGAACAATCCTATGCCCTTGAAACTACTGTGTCATCTGCGCGGGCTCTTGCGTGGGCTTCCAATCACGTAACATCTGAGCACCTTCCAAGTGTTAATGTAAAATATATGTGCAAAATACTCCTTGTAGTGAATGCACTGATGGGTGATAACCATTTTCATAACATCCTTGCCGTCGTATTTTCACTTATCATGTGGCTCACACCAGGTGGCTTGTTAGCAGTTGCTAATGAGTTTGTTGTAGTGTGGGAGGTTCCCAGGTTGAGAGCTACACTTGAAGTTTTGCTCCCTCACTTGGGCGGTTTCCAAGACTTGTGTATGTATTCCTAATGTTATTTCAAAACACTTCTAGCACTTAATTTTGTTCTTCACAGAAATATAGATACAGCAAATGTGTGAACCAAAGCTTATCATGATGTATCTATTTCTATTTGTCCCTTTAAAAAAACCCTAATACTCTTTCCTCCCATCACAGTATTATTTTCTGTATGTCTTCTCAGTAAAATAGATTAGTATCACTGTGAGTCCTAAATGGATCTCCTGACATTTTTGACTCCCTTCCATTTACAGCAAGCAAAACCTTCTTTTCTACTCTATTTTTTTAAGATAGTAACTACTTTAGCTGTAGAAGGAGAAAGTTGATGTTGGTTTTACAGGAAATTTAAGGAGAAAATGATCACTTTGGGACAGATAGTAGTACCCTGTCAAGTATTATCCCATCTGCGGGAAAGTAGTGAAACTCATAGTGGAAAAAAGTGGCAGAATCAGGCTGTTTGATCAGGTTTAATCTATGAAGTGTCTCACCTACTCCTTTAACCTTTTGTATGGCTCAGTATGTAATCCACCTGTCCATATCACCAGAGGGACAAAATGAAGAATTTAGACTGCTATTGAACAGAATGAATTTCCATAGTGGATCAACCTAATGTTACAGTGATGACACGTGGTAATTTGATAGTTACCACATAATAACAGGAACAATGCAGCGCATACAGTACTGGGAAACTCCATTGGATGCAACAGTAATTACATGGCAACTCACTGACTGTTAACACTTTGTCGTCTGATTACTGAGCACTTAAACTGTGTCAGTGATGTAGTTAGCACAGGTGCTTTTGTAGTTGAGGTATATCCAGTAAACTGTGTACTTTTTCTTTTTTTATCTCCTTGGCCTCTATATTTTTGGAGTGGTTATATCTTGTGTAACATGAAGAATTTTTTTATTAACCTGCAGAGTCATGCCTCTGTTCTTCTGAATTTTAGTGCTCTCCAGAGCTGGTGAGTTTGCTTTACTGATGCATTCCTGCGAAGATTAAAAAAAAAAAAAAGAAACTCAAATTTCCAAAATTAGCCTTGTAGCCCTATGCTCACTTATACCTAGCAGTCTTGTTGGTGTCCATTGCATTTATTTGTACTGAAATGGAATCTTAAAATAAAGTTAATGCTCAACTGTTAAGAATGTGATTGAGTAATGTAGTGGGATTGGGTTTGTATTCAAGACAAATGGAGAATCAGATACACTCAGATAGTTTTGCCTTGTTTATTTGAATTAAAGGTAGGAGATTACATAACCATTTGAATTCCATATTTGTAAACAGTCTTTGGCTTTGTGTATAAATTATATAAATATGTAAAATTGCTTTTGTGATTAGTTAGCGAAACAAGAATTTTGTTGTCTAAAGACTCTGAGTCAAGATCAGAGCCTGTTCAGTTAGAGGCTGTTTAGAAACAGTGAGCACAGACTCCACCCCCAAAGAGACAATCAAGATGAAGGAGCAAAAAGTGAGGAGAGATGTCATTAAGGTGAAGTCTTGTCTGTAGGGCTAGGAGTATAGTCCACAGCCCATGATGCATTCTTCAGTGCTCTGTCCTTTACAAAATCACACATATCCCTCAAGACTAAGCAACTTCCAGCTAACTTATATTTCCACTGAGAGTCCATGATGAGCTGCTTTTTCCCATCCTCTCTTGAGAAGGTTAGCACTTGCAGGTATTCTTTTGCAGGCAGTATGTAGCATATGTTTTATATTGTATTTTTTAAAGTGACATTGTACTTAAAGAGTATTTCTTAAATTGAACTTTTAATTTGCTTCATTAGGCATTAGGTAGATGAAATGAAAACTTAGTTGGATGATCAAATAAACATGTAATCTAGTCTATTATGTACCTGGGACACAGCTAAATTTTTAGCATTAATCTTTTTTCCCTTAAGTAATCAGCAGCATCTGCTTTTACGAGTTTCCCAAATTCTAGTAGATCCTGATGAAATACGGTTTACTTTCTCAGGTGAACGGCCCAGTTCCTCAGATTAAGTGTTCCGTTTACATGTGGAAAGCACTCCTTCAGATGCTGTACTTCCAAGTAAACTTTTGCTTAGATCAGATACATCTTTCAAGGTTTGTGCCTTTGTACTGTATTTTCTATATGGAAAGAACACACAGAAAGCAAACATTAGTATGTAGAAAAAGGACTGAACCAGAAGCATCCCTGCAATGTTTTTCACTTTAAAAAAGAATTTAATATAGCCTTTTGATTCCTCCTAGAGAAGGTTTCTAGACTAGAGAACACTATGTGTAGCAGTTTCAGAGAAAATTCAGCAAAATGTAGTCTCTGTAATCCCCTTCCTCAGCCCAATACCACCCTGCCCATATCCATCTTTCTATTCCTTTATGTTTTATAAGCATTTTGCCAAAGACCTGTGAGTTTACAGCAGTGTCAGTGCTGTGATACTTTTGCAGACACCAGAAATACAGCAACCATAACCATGAAAATTTGTTGCTACCACCACTGTTCTGCTGCTGTCCTTCTGCTGAAGGCCACCACTCCCACAGCTTTGGGGATTACCTCTTCCAGCATCTGTGAGAACACATCAGCATTCCTCAGCTGTTTCCTTGTTCTGTAAATTTCCCAGTCTGACCATCCGGGAGCCACTCCAGCATTTGCACTCATCACCTGAACTGGGACTGAAGCCCCCTCGCAGCTACACACTCCACACTCTCAGAGTCAGACCAGATTTCTCTGCTGGCTTGAGCCTGGATTTCCCATAGCAAAATCTCAGATGTCCAAATCCTTCAAATAATTCAGTCACTAAACAACAAAATAACAGCTCAAGCTGGGTGCCTCTGAGGAGGGGCCCTGGACAAAGAAAACCCAGGGCTTTTATGCCCTTACAGTGTAAGTGTGCAAAATCTGGGGTGCTCAGACCTTGCTGTGTCTCTGAGTGTTCCATTCACCTGGCTGGACCACAGGTCCCTCTGCCTTTGGTTATGCAGAGGCTCGACATTTCATTTCACATCCTCTTGTCAGGGACTTCCATCACCCAGAGCTCAGCCTGCAGCAGCTTGCACTGCATCTGCACACCCAGATACCTGCACTAAATGTGTCCTTCAACATCTGTACAGTCTCAGCTTCACAGAGTGAATCTACTTTCACTGACAGTCTACACCAGGTGCAGCTAAGCTTGTTCTTAGAAACGATCAGAACTTTAGCTGGCCCTCTTTTCAGAAACTAAATGCAGTTCCTTGGAAGTGCTTTGTGCCTGAGCACCAGTGTGGCTGCTATACTGGTGTACAGTTACTTGGTTTGAAGTGATGTGTTTCCTTTAGAAACGTGCCATTCTGTAGTTAGAGACAACGGTCTCCTTGCCCACCATGCAAGCATTAGTTTAGATATCTCTTGCACCAGCTGTTCCTCCTATCAGCCTTGATCTTTGCCTATCAAGTTACATCACTGAGGATAAATCACAGAATCACAGGATGAGTCAGGTTGGATGAGAGCATAGTGGATCATTTGGTCCAACCTCACTGCTCAAGCAGTGCACACGGCACAGGATTGTTTCCAGATGGTTCTTGAATGTCTCCACATCATCTCTGGGCAACCTTTTCCAGTACACAGTCATCTGCACAATAAAAAAGTTCTTCCTCGTGTTCAGGAAGAACTTTCTGTGCATCAAAGTCCGCCTGTTGTCTGCTTTCTTATTGATTAGCACCACCAATAAGAGCCTAGCTCCATCCTTCTGATATCCTCCCTTCACATTCTTGCGGACATTGTTAGGGTCCCCTCTCAGTCATCTCTTCTTGAGGCTGAACAGGCCCAGCTCCCTCAGCTTTCCTTGTAAAAGGAGATGGTCCAGTCCCTTGATCAACTTTGTTGCTGTCCGCTGGAGCTGCCCCAGGAGCTCTCTGTCTCTCTTGCAGAACTGGACACAGCACTCCAGATGTGGCCTCACTAGGGCTGAGTAGAAGGGTGTGATCACCTCCCCTGAACTGCTGGCAAAGCTCTTCCTAATGCACCCCAGGATCCCATTGGCCTTCTTGACCACAAGGGCACTGCTGGCTCATGGACATCTTGTTGTGCACTAGTGCCCCCAGGTCCTTCTCTGCAGATTTGCCCCCAGCAGGTCAGTCTCCAGTCTGGGTTGGTTTGTGTGGTTATTCCTCACCAGGGGTAGGACCCTCTATTTGACTTTGTTGAATTTCAGACAGTTGTTCTCTGCCCATCTCTCTGCTGAAGTCTTTTTGAAGGCCCGCATGGAATTCTATTCCTAAAATGTAAGAATATTTTCTTTTGAAAACAAAATTACTTGTATTTTCCCTAAACCATTTTTTCTCTCTAACCTCTTGACTCACTAGCACTGGGGATCACCTATGTTGCTACTCTTTCTGCCACCTAACTTTTTTAGTGAGATGCTGAGATGTGCAATCACAATGTACAGTTTCAAGGATGCAGTAAGGGGTGGTAAGCTACCATCAGTGCAATCCTGACGTAACCTCAGACTCAATGCCTAAGTTTGAGTTTAAGTTTTTAAACTGTCATATATTCTTGTCACAAATTTCATATGTAAGAAAACGACCCCAACTATTCCATTTAGATGTAGTGTTTTCATTTTCCAGTGGTTATGCTCTCTTCAAAACAGCTGAGAAAAGTTCTCCAAAAGCCTAGATGAAGCTCATGTGATTTCACATGCATAAAAATTATTTCTTTATAATCTATTTACATGAGACCCTTTTTATTATTTTTAAAAGTTGTAACTTGGTCTTCCCTTTTCCTCTTTTAACTAGTCTTTCCTAGGAGTAACTTCAATTTCTTTATGAGCCTTGCAAATGATGAATAAGTGGATAAAACAAACAATTTTCTAATAACCCCTTTTTTTTAATAATAATAAAAGTGATGCAGGAAGAAAGTGCTTCTTTTCATCTTTTTTCCCTTTTTTTGTCTGTGCTTCTGGGACATATTATCTAGCCTAAGAAAAGCTTGTGAGAGAGAGAGAGAGTGTGTGTGTGTGTGTGTTTATTTATGTATAAACAAACTTGTGAGTAAAATTGTGTAGGGTGGTAGTAAAATGTCTGCTTAGTTCAGTGTATCATGAAGCACAAGGCCAAGAGCAGAATGATTCTGCTCCTTGAGAAAGGTGTTTGTATGTAACCACATGTATCTTAGGGATATTTGCATTTTGATTTTTTTTCCCTTTTTTTTTATTCTTGTGCAGAGTGTAAGGGGGAAAAAAATTCCATCATTCGTATTTTCTTTTGAAGAGGCTCTGCTGCCACAAGCCATGTTGATTTCAGGCCTCCTGCTCAAGTTTGCTGAAACTGCTGTTTGCCTGAGGAAATCACAACATTTATGAACTTGATTCCTTGTAGCTATGCATATGCAATTTGGGGTGCCTCATTTTCAGCCAGTGGATTCACGGCTGCATCAGTGTCAAACCAGTGGAAGTGCGAACAGAATCAGATTTACAGGATCTTTGAACTCCTTGGTGATTAATGAAATTCTTAATTCTGAAAGTGTGACAGGAGGATAATCTTGACAATATTTCCCCCTGCTTTCTGTGGGTAGAAGGATTTGAAGCTGACAGTGGGAGTTGGGGGTCCTGACCCGTTCCTTTACGGTGATTCACTTGTTCAGGCTGGAATCTCCCATGTAAATCCCTTCTCATTTCCCACATGCACCTGTAACTCATGCTTCTGTAGCTGGAGGAGATCCTCATGCTAGAGAGTTAAACTGTACTTCCACTTCTCAGAATCTGGCCAAGAACCAGAATATTCCCTTATTTTAAGCTAGTCCTGAAGGAACAGTGCCAATTCCCAGTGCCTTCAACATTGCTCTTGAAAGCTGGGAATTAAAAGAACTGAACTCTGTTTCTGTGCCTTAGCTTTTGCACTTATAAAATTAAGTTAGCAGCAGTTGCCTTTCTGCATTAAAGATTTTGAGATTGACTTACAAAAGAGCATAATATAATTGGCAAGATGAACATCTTCTAACAGCATAGAGTGGCTGATGAATACAGGAACATGGTCTCAGTTTTGCTGTTTGCTGCTTTTTTTCCCTATAAACTTCAGTATGGAAGGAGACAGTGCCTATACAGCAGTTCTTTCTTCTAGTAATTCCTATATTTAACATGTAGTTTTTAGACAGATCTGCCAAGATGTCTAATTACACACAAGCTCATCTCTGAGGGTTTAGATTCCTGAATAAAAGTTAGATAATCAGTATTTACCATGCTGGGCCTGATTTTTTGTTATGAAGGGTTGGTAATATGGGGTTTTGGGGATTTTTTAGAATCTGGTGGCTATACCTTTTTTTATATGCATTATAACCAGCCGTGCAACTGGGACTCTCAGGGCCCTTTGTGATTTGGAGTTGGTGAAAACGAGCAAGTACAAGCTGCAATTAATAAGTTGTGAAGAGACTGATTGTTGCGACTGAAATGGTGAACTGATGTAGTTACCCAAAAAAGATTGGGAAGCAGTGACCTAACTATCACCCCATGGAGAATGAGGCTGGTCTTAAATTTGTGAAATATCCCTGTTTTACAACACTGACTATAAGAAAGAATTCTGTTAAAAGTTAATGGAGGAGTTCCAATGGAACCCTATTAGATTCTTCCACCATTAAATGACTGATACAGACTTTAAATGGATGTTTTAACTAGGCATTGTTATCAAAAGGACTATTGCACAAATTAAAACTGGGCCCATAATCAGTGAAGAGAAGCTGGATTTACTCCTCTGCCTTTGGCATGGGGGATTCTCTGTGTGTTTGTGTGTACAAGTAAAGGAATGGAGAAAATGGTGGAGAGGAAAATGGTAGAAATAGTAATTAGAAAATAGAAATGGAACATTTACATTTTCAGAAATATACGCAAGTTTTCCCGTGAAAGTACTATATGGGTAGAGTAGGTGATGATATGCATTTTATCTATTGAGCAAATCTGAGACAAGAAAAGGGGAAGAGTCTCCTCTCAAGATTCTGCAAGCTACTAGGTGTCCCGAACTTCCATTAAATACAGTTGAGGGGTGGGCTTGCCTCTGAAAAAGCTTGGACATCATAAAATCCTCTAGTGCAGTTCTGATCCTGGGCAGGCTGAAGCATCTGTAAATTCTGAATATGAGGCCATGTTTTTGTGCAGCTGCAAAAAAAGTGGTTTGTAGTAGAGTCAATGTAAATTGAATTGGAGCTATCTCCCATCTCCTGCTATGATGGCAATATGAAGTGTTTACATGAAGAGTAGAGGATTTGACATTCTGTTTCAAACTCAGATGTTGGCTTGGTGTTGTGATATTTTAAAGTTCTGTTTTAAAAAGCATCAGGGAAAGAGTTTGCTGTCTCTGAAGTTAAAGCCAGTGAAATTCTGGTTTCTGACATTCTTTTTCTTTCCCATGCAGAGTGCATGCCTTTCTGTGGTGCCCCTGCCATGACCCCCTCTCTAACCTGGATAGATTACCCATGAGGGGTCATTTGGTTTCCATCCTTGTGTAGCCATGGCCATCTCATTTAAAGGGACCCTGCCACATAGTTCTTTAAGCCCTCTCTGTGATACAGTGACAGTTATATATTCTGTTAGCAGATGTCATCTTAGTTATTTCCCTATCCTTCCAGTGAGTGAAAGCTCTGTCAAAAAAACCCCAAAACAGCTCAAAAGGAAAACAGAGCAAGGTAGATCATTGCTGTCACTCTATGTCCCATGTGCAAACAAACACTGTGCATATGTGGGGCAGTTGCTGTGTGTTTGCATAGATGTCTTTATGCAGGGGAAGTGAAAAATAAGGTGTTTTGCTCTTCACCCAGAACCATCTAAATTTGTATCATGTTTTACTTCAGGACAGTCACGATGATATTTGTTTCTCACAAATGAGTTTTCCTTTCTTTTCCTCCTTGCTACAAAGGCCTGGATTTTACTTGTCTGAGTACTTCCTATTGAGGTGCTTTAGTACCTCAAAAGTGCTCTTCTGGCCTACTTAAATATGGGACATTATCATGATAGATTGTTTCCTCCTGCTCCCTGATGCCTTCCAGTGTATTGCCAGTTTCTAGCAAATTTTCTGGTGCATGCTGCAGACAAAAGGATGGTTCAAACCTGGTGGTGGCCCCCTTGGAGACCTTGGCATCTGGCCTGCTTGAATGTCACTGGCTTCTAGAAAAGACTATCAGTTATACACAAATGGTTTCAAACACATTTTATTTTGTGACGTGGCTTATTGACCACCGGAATAAGAACATCTGAGCCTTTTCCTCTCACTTGTAGTAAAAACTTCAGACTTGGCATAAACTGCTTTTTTTTTTTTTTTTTGAGAAGGGCAGGTCTAGATCTTTTCTCTCTAAGGCACTGAACTGGTTTAATTGAAAGAACAATTTGATTTGCTGCTGTAGCTGCTGCTACAATGAAATAGCTTGGAATGCTAGCAAATTTTTACTTCTCTCACCCAAAGCAAGGATTTAATACTGGCAGGTGAACCTGTGAAGGCTGCTATCAAGTATACAGAGACAATAACTGTCTTGGAGGTGGAACTTTGTCAATATTTTTTGCCTTGGGCCAAAAAACATTCACAATAATGGAGTGCTAAAGCCCTGCTCAGAAATGTTACAGCTAGGAAAAGGGGAATTTATTCCAAGTTTTAGAGTGCAGTATTTTGGAAGGATGTGTGGTTTCTTAATCATCCTTATGTTGAAGCATCAACCATCAAGACATCTGGTGGACACTCAAAGGTTTGCTTCTTGTTCAGTAAGAGCTGTCCTTATACTTAAGGTCATACACAGCTGGCTATGTGCCTGCCCTTAACATGTGTGTTTCATGCATGTTTGAACCTAAGTCTCTTCCTTGTGCTCTGTAACCTGGGCAAAGGAATTATTTTAAAATTATTTTTAGGTATCCATAGTGGGACAGGGGAGAGAAAATTCCAAATTACAATGCTGAGAAATTGAATAGATGTTTACAATCTACTTTACCTGTTTCTTTCTGAAATGATTATGAGATGATAATCATAAAATGATTGGGAGAAGAGATAATAGAAGCCTTGTGGGATTGTTCATATAATGTGAGTATTTTATAGTGTCATAAATAGCAAGCCAACTGAGCTCTTATAAACTTATTTTATTAATGCACATTGATTTATAATTATAATTATTAAGCCCAGGAATGCAGACAAATGCATGCTGTTTAGAAGCAGGTAAACAATTAAAGGAGTAGCTCTTAGAGGTGATGGGCAAAGGCAGAGAAGAGGGAGGGAACGCTGTTCTCCAGCACCAAAGCTGACTTTCTCCTGTCTAATGCTGTGCTAGACTATGCAAAATGCTGCATCTTCCCCTTTACCTGTGTTTGAAAATGAAGAGTAACAATATGAGGCAACATGTCTTTTGAAAAAGTTAGGTGCAGGGATCTAGGGTTTTTTGGGCACTGGTGGGACTTTTTGCACTGTGCAAGTGCAGAAAGTCTTTGGTTTGGTAAGTCATGCAGGAAAATCTCTTCACTGATCCAAGCTCTGGCAGTAAATTGAACTCTAGCACTGCCAGCATTTTAGCGGTATCTTTGATGCCAGTATATAAACGCAGACGTAAACAAAAAGGCACCATGTTAGTTTCAGCTGTTTCAAATAATCAGCAAAGAAATACCAGTAAATGGTGTTTTCTAAATTAAAAAAAAACCCAACCAAATGAAAAACGCACCCCACCCCAAAACTACTAAAAAATACCTTCAAACCCCCATCATTAGTTTCCTGAAGTCTTTTAACGCAGAATTCAAATAGTTTGAGATTATATGACTGTATTTGCTTAAAGGCAGGAAATGTTAACACTCTAAAACAACATTCTCTGCATGATACATTATTTTTACTGAGTTCCAATACTGAAATATTTCAAATGTAAGCTTATGCTCTGAAAGCATCATTGGAACAAGATATTTAGTTTACTGTGTATTATGTTTCAACCAACTTAGGAAGTTCTAGCTTTCTGTAATGATCTCTAATAGTTTGGGGTGTACAGTCCTCATTTTATGTGGCTTCTCATGTTGTTATTGAGGCTCAGGTCTTTTTTTTTGCAATTGTGAACCTATCTGTGTGTGTTTCTCTGATGTGGATTTGAGTCCTTGACATGTATGCATGCATGCCAGAAAGACAGTAACATAATTTGTCAAGGGTTAAGCATATGTCTTTCTTTAAGTATGTGAGTATTCCCAGGATATTTTTAAATTGTTTCTAGATTTTAAGTAATGAATTGGCTTGAAATTTGCACCCTTAAATCTCAGATTTGTATTTGTAGATTGGTTGCAGGAAAGGAAGATCCTGACCATGAGTGGCAGTCAGCTTTCTGATACACAGAGGAAGCTTATTCCAGAACTCGATGGTGTTTTCCTATGAATGAACAAGTATTATGGTGTAAGGAGCTTGGATATGTCAATCCAGCCAGATTCTGGTGGATGCTTAATACTGCATGAAATATCTGGATGTCTTTTGGCTGTAAGTACAGTCCCACCCAAAGAGTCAAAAAGTGCATTTTATTAGCTAGCCAAGGTTTTCTACTTTAAAGGTGCCTAAGTGTGTGCCACAAATCTTTCACAATAGATCCAGTGTTGCTGGTTATTTCTTAAGTAATAGAATAGCCGCCTATAGAATGCTGCATTTTTCTTCAGATAGGTAAAACCAAGTAATGAAATTCAGATTTTATTTTCCATTACAGCTGCAAATTAGTGCCATGTATATGTGTAGTATTTTTTGTAAGCAGATGTGGGATTAAAATAGTTTTTGCAGGTAATTTTCTTGTTTACTGTTTCTCAGATAGGTAAGAATATTCATATCAATATTGATGAAAAATGAGTATCCTCAACAGAGGTTCCAGAGAAACAAGAGGTTTCATGACCTCTTGTTTTAGTATTCTAACATATTCATGGGGTTCCCTGTTTAAATAAATTCATGTTTGCATCAGAAAAAACAAGCCCTCATGGATTTGTATTTTGCCATCCACACACTTGGTAATTTTTATGAAAAGACCAAACAGCAAAAGGCAAAGCCTCGAGGTCTCCCCTCACATTTTAGCAAAGATTTAACAGCAGGATGACATAGTGAATAAGGGCCTTCTTCTGTGATTTGCTCAGTACCTCCTATGATTTACCCTTGGTGCCAATGAGGGCAGGCAGTATTTTGCAGAAGGTATGCATCCCATGGTAGAAGCAGGTTCTAAGAATTTTATGAGGCACACAGTGAAACAGCAACAAAAGCTGTAATCTGAACATCTCCAGACTTCTCCAAATAAAAAGAACAAATATATTTTATATTGTGGCCTTTGCCTTTTTGTTTGTTTGTTTTTGGGTTGCTGTAGCTGATGTGCATGCTACTGAACTCTATTGAACAGTACCAAGTCACTCGCCATCTCTGCAGAGCTGGGGACCCAGCTGGGCCAACACTCCTGTTAGTGAAACACATTCCAGTGCAGGCTGGGTGAGAACTTGCTGTCCCCCTGCAGAGGGTGGGAAAACACTGATAACACCTCAGGCCCCTCTCCTTCACCTGTAACTTCACAAATTCTTTTCCCTACATTGCCAGTGGCTGTATTCTGCACCAAGGAGTACATAGATGCTAAGATTGAACTATTAAAATGAAACAGTATTTTAGCTTTTCAAGCACGAACTAACAAGTGATGAAAACACTTTTTCTGCTCATTTCCTTTAATGGTCTCCGCAACCCACTCAAACTAAAATAATTGTAAAAAAATCTAACATTTTCTCTGGAACAAAGAGGTGATTTTCCTCTTTCTCCTCTCTCTCCTTTCACACAGACGATTTTAAATATCTAGGTCTAGACAGCTCTGATGAAAGCTGTTTCTCAAATGTTTGTATGCCACTGATTTTACATTATTGGATCTCTTATTCTCTAACCTTGTATATTTCTTTTTTCAGCCTGGCTAGGGGAATAGTTGCTGGATCAAAAAGATGCAAGTAGTGGGCCAAATTCTGTCCTCTCCTACACCCATTTAGTTATTTGTACATGAGTTTGGACTTGTCTTAGTGAATATAGAATAACATTTTGCCTTTATCTGTTTTTCTTCATGCATTTAGTTTTGTCAAAGTATACTGTGTTTATGCACAGATGTTTGTTATCATAGCAGTAATTTTTCTTCTTTGCTGGTTTTGGTAGCTTTAGGAACATTTGCCTGTACAGGGACAGCTTGCTGTTTCTCCTGCACTTTTCCAGATACCAATTCACATGAACAAACAAATCAAAGTGTGTTTTTGTGGTACTAAGTTTTGGTTACCACTTGATGTGCTTTCCACAGGTGTTCTGTACGAGCAAATGCGTGACTAAACTGAAGTGTCAGAGGTCATACAGAGAGGATAATGATGTCTGGCCATAACAATAGTAATACTTACCTGGAACACAGAAAATGAGAATTTAGTGAGGAGCTCTCTTTGTCTGTTTAGATGTCTCTTCAGGATTGTGATTTGTCTTCTTATTAAGACGCTACACAACAAAAATGTTCAAGAATTCATGTTCTCCCTGCTCTTTGGTTATAGTGTCTATAAACCTCTGAGAAACATCACCTGTCATAAAGTCAATGAAAAACAAAGACAGAATTAAAGAAAACTCCGAGTTCTTTCAGCAGTTCATGACTGGCTCCAACATCATCTACAAAAAGGCTCACATATTCATTTATCCAGAAAAAGATACTTCCTTGGATTAGTACATACATGTCTATGACTTTCTCATGTTCGGGCAAAAATGACAGCTCTGATTCAGAGCCTTTTACCTCCCTAACTGAGCTCTGCCTGTATAATCAATGGGCAAGTGAGACCTTCTTATATGCAATTAATTTCCAGGTTTCTCTTTGCTACTATTGACAAATATTTTGTCATTAATATATAACAGTGTTTAAAATGAAATCAAATGCATGAAATTGTAGCCAAGGCATTTTTGGTAAACATTGCAGGGCTTTAATGTTAATCTGAAGCAATTAAATGCCAGATCTCAAACAGATGAAAACATTCTACATCTCCAGTGTTAAAAGACAAGTTAGTTGAAAATTATTTCTGAAAAAGCCACAAGCTATTGATGGTATTATTTGTGAGCATGGTTATTTTGAGCATCTTAAATGCTATTCCATTTTCCTGTCCTTAAAGCAAACACACAAGCAAAACCGCAGACAATATGCAGGAACTTGCTGCTGCTTTCACTTGACAATGGTGTTTCATTGCCGCCTTTTTGTGGTTAGAATAACTGAGTTGAGGGTAATGGCACATCAAATAAAAGCTATGAAAGGCCATGTCTTTTGAAAAAGAAAATAAAAAGTTGTAAATAGAAGACAGGACTGAAAATTAGAGTGATAAATTGAAAAATAATGTGATTGAACTTTTTTCTGAAAATATAGTTGAATTTGCTGCCATTATTTAAGCTGCAGCACTATGAACAGTGACTTTATTTGGGAGAAAAAATACTAAGAATTTTATTCCTCTGCATTCCTATTTGTTTCCTGGCATCTTCTGATGATGTTTTTCTCTATTTTTCCCCGTTATTATTTGCTAAATATATTATGACATTTTATTTACCTTGGTCGAGAGCTTTGAGACCTCTGTGTGGCTTCCCCATTCTAGCAATTTCACAAATAAATCACCGATCATTGTGCAGAAATACTACAGTTTACATGAAGACAGAATAATTGTTATGTAGAAGAAGCAGGTTTATACTGGATAGTTGGATTACTGCATCTGTAGGTACGAGTGCAGAATACACCCGCTCGTATCTTTCTTTTTAATTAGCACCAAGTAGTTTTTATTAAAGCAATGTGTTACAGAGGAATTTTGGAAGTATATTGGTAGAATCTACATTATTCAATACAACATTTCATTGTATGGACATATGTTTTTTCTGCATGTGTAAAATTAGGATATGTTGTTAGTCTTTTGTTAATTTCCAGATAATTAAACATTATTATCTATTTACCAATGAATAGATGTGATCTGTTTACAATATCAGAGATGTATATAAAGCACCCAGCTATAGTTGAAGCTCTAATTAAAATACATCATTGTTTGTCATAGTTTTAAGGTGAAAATTAAAAAGCGTTGCCAAATTAATCTTCAATCAAGAGTTCATTAATTAGCTAACCTTCTGTAAATGGGCTGCAGTTTGATGACAGCTCACTAAAGGACCATTTAAATGAATTCCTGATTGTATCAATCAGACAGGGGAAAAGAATTAGATTTGCGGCTCTTTTGCAGTAGCTCCTGCAAACATTTTCCCAACATTTAATGCACACAATGGATGTTAAACTATTTTAAAGTGATGAATCCTTTTTATTACTGTCCCAAACTCTGTTACTTCTTGCTGTATATCAAGAGGAAATGTATAAGGCTGCCAAGGTTTCATGATCCTGAACAGAATATTGCAGAGGAATATGCTTTATAACATAGTAATAAGCAGTTGCTTGAAATAACATCATAACTTTCCATGAGAAAAACGTTTTGAACAAATTATTGATTATATAATAGTCTTTAGTAAAATTTACTTTGCATCTGTCATGAATTTTAAAATATGAGGGCTTAAGTGGTCAGGTACTTCAGTTGCTTTTGTGCTGGCAACATAAAATTTCTGTACCTCTAGACTATCTGGAAATGTCTGCCATGAAAGTGACAAATTAAAGATGTTAGTGCTAGATAAGGGTATATTTCTGTGCTACTTTAGTGCACGTAGTATCTATCTAGACCCATCATGAGGGTGAAAAAAAGAACTTTAGAATGGGTTGTAGAAGTTAATACATGATTTGGCAACTCCTTTTGTGGTATATAGGTGGGATTGCTTTAGTTGGATTTTTTTTTTTTTTGTGCATATATTTAGTCTGTATGTACGCCTTTTGTGGTTCTGTGTGAACATGTGTTTTATGAAAAGTACGGTCAAAATAACAGTCTCTATTTACTCTTGCCAAAAGTTCTCCTTCTAAACTCTACATAAACACACATTTAGTTAACATTTGGGTTAGTTATCATCTTTGTGAAATAAAATGGTTTGGTTTTTTTGGGAGGGTGGGTGCAGTTATTTAGTCAGTAGGTTCATATACTCAAAGCTCTTTGAAACAAAAGTGCTAATTAAGGCCAAGAAAGATTGACTGTCAAAGCACTAAGTGACATACTGCATTTCATGACATTGTAAGCTTCTACAAATTGAAAAGCCATGGTGATTTTTTTTCACCTATAGAAGTATTTCCATTTGTTTAGTATTACATATACTGATATTATTAATTATTATCTGTGATTGATGTAATATTCTCAGGTATTGTAAGATACCTTCCTGTCTTGTTTAGAAGTATGTTAAAATACAACTTAAGTTGAGTTATTATTTTTCTGACCAGTGGAGAATTGTGCATTTTTGTTATGATCTGCCATGAGACAATAACCTTGTCCAGCACTGCTACATCTGCTAAGACTATCCTGCCAATTAAACCAAAGAGCTGGTGTGGGTTTTTTTCTTAGTCAAGGTGTTTATATCTAACATTTTATTCAGATACAGTAACCTAGTGTGAAGGAAAATCAGGTTGGTTTTTTTTTTCCTGCTTGCTGATTTGCATATGCATGTCAAATCTAGCTATGCCTTTTTTTTGGTATTGAGGAAAACAAAATGACCTTTACTCAAGTTTTTAAAAGTGGAAGGGTCTTATGTTTTGAATTTTCAGGTGGAGGGGGGAAGAGCCTGGAAGAGCAAGCATTTGCTGATTACGCCACTGATGCTCACAACAGTCTGATACAGTCTAATACACTAAAACTCTCTATGCCTTCCTGTTATAATTGCATCTCTGCTCAAGGCTACTATAGTTAGGCTACATTAAATCTCATTGTCAGTCAGGCTGCATAAGGCTCAGGAAGCTCACGGGCTGGAGCTGGGCAATGTGATCTTCCTCAAGAGCAACTTCTCTCATTGCTACTTGCTTGTCTTCTCGCAGACTGCTACATTACTATGTACATAATGGACACCCCTTACATAAATTATGTAACTTGATTTCTCCCCCTGTCTGACAGACACGATTTGCTTAAAAATAAATATGAGCCTGGCAATCTAGGTTGCCCATTCTCCTTTTAGCTAACTGCACATGTTATTTATTGCATTGAACTAAAAGGAAAGGCAAAAAGTCACTACTTCAGTTATCATCCAGCACAGGGCTCACATGTTGGAGGTGGGTCATGCACACTTCACACGTATGATAAAATATAGGAGCTTTCAGCAGGGCTTCTATCAAAATAATTATCTAAGCAATTATCTGTGCTATTCAGCTAACTTTTGCATGCAATGGTGTTTCTGTGCTTTTGTGTTCGTCAACCTTACTGCTTAGTTCTCTTAGGAACTATTAGACTGACAGTTTTCAAATTGTGCAGAAAAGACAAAGAAAGAAAAAAGGGCTTTTTATAGAAAATTGTGCTTTTATTACAGGTAGTTAATAAGCATTAATATCATAAAAAATCAATGGGTTAAATGCAGTTGTATGATTTTAACCAGTGCAAAAATTTTGATCCTGTACGGGTGGCCTGCATTTGCAGAAGGTCGTCTTTAAGAGTCTCAACACTGCAGTTCTTTTCCTCCCAAATGCAATGCTCTGCATGAAAGAAGAAAGGACAAGTAAACCCTGTGCCTGTTTGAATTTTGCAAAAAGATTCCTGATCCTGTAGCTTGATACAAGCAGGAATATAAATGAATTGTCCCTGAAGCATGCACCTTAAAAATTGTTGTTGTTGTTGCTATTATTATTATTATTATTATTATTATTATTATTATTATTATTATTATTATTATTTTAGTGACTTGGCTTCTGTAGGTATATATCGAATTAGACATGTTTTAATTTTGGGGTCCTCGAAGGTCTGTGTTGATGAGCATAGGCTTCAGGCAATAGTATCCATTAAGTTTGCCGTACAGACAGAAGAATTACCACCAATGATTGTATACTTTTAAAAAAACAAAACCTGATTTATTTTGTGTGAAGATTTGTGTGCTTCTCTGTCTCCTTTTAAGATACTGTTCACACTCTAAGAATGTTTGCTTTGTCAAGGGATAACCTTTGTATTACACAAGAAAAACCTTGCAAGGAAAAAGACAATCTTTTATTAAAAAGTTTGCTTTTTTGTAATGGCAGTTTTCTTTTAGTGCATCATGGGTGGAGAGAGAAGGACAGTTCATAGGTGGGAAACTCTACTAATGCATCTATATTTAGTGGTTGTATCCTTCTTCCCAGTTACTGGCAAAGTGCTGAGAAAAGTAAACCATGTGCTTTTGTACTGTCATATTTGATTTGGACTATATTCTCACTGTTGTTTGAAGCTAACATGAAACGCAGTGTCTGCATGACCCATTTTAGCAGCCCATTATCATAATTTCACTGTCATATGGCCACTGAGTTAATGTACTTACAAATGACAGAGAAAGTGTGTTACATGACCTTAGGGTTTTCAAAAATTAAATGACGTAGGAGGTCGTATTTCAAAGAATTGTTAAAGATTAGGGTTCTGGGCAGTTGCCTTTTGGCTTTTTTCTTCTACTCACCTTAAATTGTCATAGCATGTACCAAGAAGGTACCTTTATTTCTTGATAGGCAAAAATACTAAAATATTAACTTTTTTTCAAGCTCTGGATTTTAGTCATTAGCCTAATAATTTTGAGTAATGTTCAAGGTTGAATGCAGTCTATTTTAATTATTTTAATTATTTTTTTCATTGTAAATTATCCATCTTCTTGATATAATGTAAGTTAAATTGTCTCTTGTATTGTCTCTTATTTTGCTAGGTAGGGATTTTTATTTGTTTTGTTGTTTTTTTTAAAATGAATTCTTTGGAATGTATGAAGCAAAGCAAGTATGTTTCCTGGGTTTGCTGCAATGGAGCTATCTTCTGGTTGATCATGTGATGTGGTAGTGCCGGGAATAATTTTGGTTTGAAAAATAACCTTTTAAACAAACGGCTTTCTTAATTTGAGTATAAACCAGATCTGAATGTGTTTCTTAATTTAAGCAAGTGACACTGGCATTTTATCAGAGCCCAGTGTCCCTACACTTCCCAAATTTTATGGTGTCATGAACCTACATTGCTAAAACCCACCACAGTGAGTGATTGATGTTTCTTTCATCACAGAAGGGGTTACATTGAGGGTAAACCACAATGGCTATGATATATATTCAGTAAGTGAGGAAACGGCAGGAGAAACCACAAACATGTAGTCCAAGTGGCATATCCTCACCTTTTCCTCATAAAGTTTGGTATTGAAACCAACTGCCTTATCTTTCCTTTACCCTTGTGAAGTTGGGAAATCCTGTAGGCAGCACTCTGCATGAAAGGCCTCTCCAAGGCCCTCCTGCTTGAACTAGAGTTACACAAACAAATGAGTATCTTTGCTCTTTCCCTAGAAATAGACGGAAGTCTGTCTTATTGTAAAAAACCCAACCAACTGAACAAACAAAACCCCCAGCCTTTGTTGTGACTAATATATTCTCTGCAAGTGAAACTGTATGACAAGCAGAAGGAATCCTGTAATTTCATTTAAGGACTTATTTGGCGATGGTAGAAACATAAAGTGGGACGAGGGAGATCCCTAAGCTGGATCTCCTTTACCACCAAGTAACTTGTGACTCTTGAGTTGAGTTTGCTCATCTGGGCTTGATCAGGTAACCTGTGGTATAGTTACAGTGTTGTTGTGGGGTTTGAAGGTTGGGTTGTGTGACCATCATTTTCACTTGGAAACCTTGTCCAGGCAGAAGCTGCCTTCACATAAGTGGAAATTTTGTCTCAGCAAGGACTGTAGAAGGAATCAATACTCTTCACTCAACCAGTGTTAGAAACCCTCGAGCCTCCGACCCCACTGACACAAACAGTTTTATTTAAAATTACTAATTTTTGAGAAAGCTCCCAGATGTTACCATAACAGGCTAATGTACCTTGAATTGGTTTGAAGATAAAATGTGATTGCCATGTGTGTCTAGAAATTACTGTCTTAAATAAATTTTGGAGCTTCGGACAACCATTTTTAAAATATTATATTCTGGTTTTCTACCTATATAATTTCAAAGCAAAGCTGAATAATAATGTAACAATAGAGAAAACAATAATACCAGAATTTATTTGCTGAATTTAACATTGTAAAATTGCTTTGTTGCTTGGTTTTCTGTGGCACTAAGGGACTGTTCTCATTTTACACCCAGGCAATCCCATTGATTTCAAATACAATCTAAAGGGGTTGTCTGCTTATAATAGAGGGCAGAATTTGACTTTCATTGCTGGGTGTAAATGCTGGCAGAATTTAACTTTAGGTCTCAATCCTGCAGGAAACCCCTAAGCACAGCTCTGTTCATTAAAGAACTTAGCCACGCTTTTAACCTTAAATAAGATTCCTCTGCTCGTGCTATGTTTTGCAGGGCATTTAGGCACGCACTTACATTTCATTAATGTCAATGCACCGAAGCACTTTGTGGCAGGATGTGAGCACAGCCCCAGGGACAGGAGCAGCTTCAACAACTTCAAAGGCGTCAGCCCCGTGGTGGGTGTACCTGGCTAGGGAGTGGTGGGACCTACATGTGCCTTGTCCCTGCTGGACTGCACTCCTCCAGCAGTTGGCAGAGTTCACTTGTGCTGCTTTCGGTTTGCATGCATTGCCTGCTCCTTCTCTTTGGGTCCCACTTTTTGAAAATCCAGTTGCTGCTGCTTTTGTAACTGCTGTGAATTCAAGTGGTGTTTGGTTGCTCTGGCTTTAAATTTTTGTGTATGTTATTCTCCCTGCTGCCTGCGCTTTGTAAAAATAAAGCACAAGATCTAGTAGTGTTTCTAAATTCTAATGGAAGTACATAATTCTGGCGTACCAGTCTTCACAGGTCATTTGCTGAGAGCAGTGAATGGCTCTAAATATGCATGTGATATTGTGGAGCTTGTGTCTCAGGTCTGCGGTTGTTCTCAGGCAGAGCACTGACAAGATGAGGGATCACC